>NW_024543219.1:1620000-1642500 GCF_018167655.1 Microtus oregoni
ATTCACATTGCGGGGCCGGAGAGATGGCTCGGAGGTTAAGAGCACTCACTGCTCTTCCAGAGGTCCTGAGTTCAATTCCCAGCAACCACATGGTGGCTCACAACCATCTGTAATGAGATCTGCAGGCATAACACGGTATACATAACTAAATCTTAAAAAAAAAATTCACATTGTGTGCCTGACTCAGAGGAGAGCTCCCTAACTAGACAGCCCCACTGTGTGCCCCCTCCCTGTCACCTGCAGCCAGTGGGTCCGGGAGACAAAGATGCTGGGAGGTCTGTGCAATTCGCCTTCCCAAAGACGTGAGTCATTTGGTTTCAAGGCCACCCCACAAGCCCAGTTTAAGGCAGTCACACATGTAGGCCACACGGTCATTAGTGTTATCTCCCCCAAACCTGGCCTACCCACCACGTGTGACAAGAACCCCTCCAGCGGGCAGTTTGTACTACATCCTGTGACTCCTGTCTGAAGGAGGACTCTAGAGTCAGACCTCCAGGGCAACTGATCATCAGCATCGTAGCTCTAGCTGCAGAGGTTGCGACATTGGGCTAATTGGGAACACACTGTCAACCCATCAAACAGACCATGGGCAGGCATTGGACCTGACTCTGACCTGCTGGAAGCCAGAAAAGGAAACTTCCTCAGATGGCACCCCGAGAATCCTAACCAAAGTACTTAGGGACAGTTGTGTTCAGGTGCTGGCCCCAACCACCTCCCCACATGCTTAGACCTCAAGGAAGGCGACCCCATGGAAGTTCTATCTGTAGGAATAGCTTCCCTAGACAAACTTCCCACCAGTGCCTCCATTCACAGCTGCGAGCTCCTGAGGACCCAGGAATCCTGAAAACGTGTGCCTCCTTTTAGAAGGTGTTCACATGGAAGAGATGCCATCAGCAAGTAACCATGATCATCATCCAACACTGGGAGGAACACTGAGAAAATGAGACTCAGAGCCTAAAAGAGATCTTGCAGTACTAAGTCCCCGTGCAGAGAAGGGTGGGCTTGCCAATCAAGCGCAGAGGACTGTTTTTGTAATTCTAAGTGCAGGTCTCTCCTATTGCTCATTGGCCGAGCACTCAGGGTTCCATTCTTGCAGATCATCTGCTCCTGTGTCTAGTTCTCATCAAAGTCTGTGCATATGTTTCTCTCTGTAGATTTTGTGGTGGTGTTCGCTTGCTTTGCTTTATTGAGTTACTGTTCTTGAGACAGGTCCCATTCTATAAATCAGACTGTCCTCGAACCCACAGACGTCCTCCTGCCTCTGTCTCCTGACTGCTGGGATTGAAAATGTGCACCACTATACCCGGTAGTCTCTATGCTTCACATCCTGTGTGTTTTAAATCTTTTCAAACCCGTGAACGTTGGAGTATCTGCAGGTCGTTAGGCAAGCGCGGCCAGTTTTGATGGAGGTAGCTATAGTAGCATGTCCCAGTAGGGTCCGGAATCTCCTGTTTATCTCTAGCTAGCCCTAAGTTGATTTAAGGCACTTCATCTTGAAAGTAGAACATTTTTGTTTCTTACCAGTATTAGAAAATAACAGGCCCAGTGGTAAGAGCAGACTCTGTGAAACTGTTGGCCTTGAACCCCATGGTGGCGGTTCCTAGCCCTGCAACACTGTGACCAGGGGACGATTATTTTGCCCTCTCTGAACAAAACTGTCCTCTTCCATCAGAAGAAGACAACTTTTTTCTAGGGCCATCTGTGTACGCCGCAGGAGGGGGGCAGGGGTGCATGACCGGCATGGGGCCTGACAGTTTCTTTTCTTTTATACAAAAAATATTTGCTCATTATATTTTATGTGTGTAAGTGTTTTGACTGTCTGCATGTATATGTGTGACATGCATATCTGGTGCCCAGGGAGGTCAGAAAAAGGTTCTGGAACTGGAGTTCTGGGTGGTTGTGAACCACCATGTAGGTGCTAGAACTTGAACCTAGGTCCTCTGCAAGAGCAACAGGTGTCCATAACCTTGAAGCCATCTCTCTGTTCCCCCGACATGTTTTCTTTGTTCCACAAATGGTAGCTATGGAATCGTTGTCACCTCAGAGCAGTGGTTCTCAACCTTGTGAGTACTGCGATCCTTTAACATGGTTCCAACAATAAAAGTCTTTTAGCTGCTGCTTTGTAACTGGAACTCTGCTACTGCTGAGAATCATAAGGTAAATATTTTTAGAGCTAGAGCTTTGTTAAAGACCCACAAGTTGAGAACCGCTACCTTAGAGGAACTCAAGGGAAGGAGCATGTATTCTGCCCAAAACTGAACAAGTGAGATTAAAGCTGAATCTTGAATAAGGCATTTTCTCAAAGGTGGAGCAGAACACTGTCAGCTGAGAGGACAAGATGGCAATGACAGGCTCGGGTTGGGGGAGGGGTGGGGACAGCCAGGATCTCAAGAAATTCAAATGGTTCAGCATAGCTAGACTGGGCTGTGGTGTTTGAGGCCCGGGAGTAGGACCCTGAATGATCAGAGCTGTGCTATAAATGACCTAACGATATTCTAGGGAGCTCAATTTTGCTGTATTTCAGAAGGGTGTAGCAAAAGCTCCAGCTTGTTAAGTACTATACAAAAATATTTGTGTATGTGATTGTCTGCCTAACAGCCACAGGGTCAGATTGCATGGCTTCTGGACCGGTGGGCAAACCTGGGCATGTAAGGATTAGGTTACTTAATCATCGAAGTCACCGCATAGAGTCCCAGCAGGCTTGGCCGGTGCCTGTCTGAGGACACATTGTCTCATGGGTTGTGACATCTGTCATCTTGTTGCCTCGTTTCTTAAAATGTCATCTCCATTGTTGTCATATTCACCTGGAACCAAAGAAATAAAAGAAACTCTCCACCGATCTCAATTTTTGAGTGCGTCCCTTCCCCAGCAGGCTGTTAGCTGGGAGAAGTAGAGAGGAGGCTCACTAGCCTACTTCCTGATACTGAGTCATTGTTACCTTGAGCCGTATCATTCCCCCACATAAATCAATCACCATGTTATAAACTATTTGAGACACTTTGGTGGAGGTCAAAGGAACGGGCTCATGAAAATTCCCATGTCACCAAAGAGTTTAAACCAGTGTCAAATGTACCATCCTCCACCAAAAGATTAGGAACGTGTGATGCCATTGTCCTAGAAATCTGGAATGTGTGATGTCACCATTTACCCAGTTCTAGAACCTGAACTGTTATTGGTTGCGCCCAGTGAGCGTCTCTAGGCACATCTTCCCTGGAAGAGTGCTAAGCAGGTGCCTCCTCTAGGTTATAATGTCTTAGAGCAAAGTCGAGCACATTCAGCTGGAAACCGGTCCAGCTGATGTGAGCACACTTGCTCATCTGACAGCAGGTCCTGGCCGAGTCCCATGTTGGCCAGCACCGAGCACAGGACAGATGTTGGGGATTACTGAGAAGGATTTGAGGAGGCTGGAGGCTGTAGTGTCTGTGGAAGTAATTCATTGTCGAGAAGCAGACAGGCCCTGCTGAACTCGAGTGAGAAGTTTGAGGAGGCAAGCTTTAGTGGGCACGTGCCCACAGGCTCAGAACAAATGTTAACCGGCGTTCAGCTGAAGGGCACGAGCAAGGCAGGGTTTTTCAGGCAAACTGGACAGAGAAGAGGAAAAGTTCCCAGCCACACAGATTTCCAATTTCATCAGGATTTGTGAAGCAGGACCTTGGTACCAAAGCCTTGGAGGAGCATCCTCTGGTTTCCATGGAGACTTTAGGAAGAGTTTGCAGTGCATGCGTAAGTTCATCCCCTAGGCTGAGCCCAAGCTTCCCCAGTGTGGCATTTCTTCCTTGGTGCCCTGAGTTTATCTAGTGTCCCCAGTCACAGCGTCGTTCCCTGGCAGCTCCACTCACAGCATTGTTCCCTGGCAGCTCCACTCATGGCGTCGTCCCCTAGAGGCTCCACTCCTGGCATCGTCCACCCCACCCAGCAGAAGCCTGCAGGACTCCAGTGGCGAAGGTCAGGGCAAAGCTGGGCAGCTCTGATCCATGGTCCCTTGCAGACTGAAGTGTAGTTCTCAGGAGGTGGCTGGCCAGAGGCTTCACCTTTGCCGAAGTGTTTCCATGTTGCTACTCTGACTTTTTTTCTGAGGTAGCCCCGTGTAGTTCAAAGATACGCTTAATAGTCAAGGCTGACCTTGAACTCCTGATCCTTTTGCCTTTGCCTCACAAGTACTGGGTACCACCATACCTGGACGGTCTTCATATTAAAAAACAAAAAGTATTTATTTACTTACTTATGTATTGCCGCGTTGGGGATGGATCCCAGGGCTTTGCCGCCAAGCTAGGCAAGCGTTCCACAGCTGTATCCACGGCCAGCAGTGCACTGCAGATGTCGTGAACATGGTACACTTCTCATAGCAACCCAAATATATTGGTAACTATGTTTCAGTATGTGCTGTAACTTTAAGAACCAGATTGCTTGCCAAGAATTTAAATAAAGATTCTTGAAGAAGTAAATTTCAGAAACCATCTTCCGATTTCTCCCCCAGTGGTTCTCCCTGCCCGTTTATTTACCATGCTCCAGTAGTCTGGGCAGAATGAGGAGCAGTGAGGGGCGTGCCCAGCTGGGCTGCTCAGGCTCAGCATGACATCAGGGTTACTTTCTGCAGTATAGTTGATTTGCCTTTTTCTAGAGTAAATATGGAGATGCTTCTGCTAAGGAGGAACATCTCATCACCGATAAGGAGAACAATATAACTGACAATAGGTCATTATGACATTTTCAATGAAAAGCAGATTAGAGTCAACATAAAATTATATGTCCTTGGGGTTGAGCACCCTTGTGAGTTAAGTCTCTAAAAGTTTGAGCGAGGACACAGGACGCCTTGGCAGCCGATGCCCCACAACTGGAACCTCAAGCACGAGATCTCCGGTTTTCCAGGGCAGCAAGGTGACATTTCCGAGAGCCCTGCAGGAGGGAGAGAATGGCTGTGACCTTGCACCTTCCTGCAGTCACTGGCTCTCAGACAGCCCAGGTGGCCAGTTAGTGGATGGCCTTGAACTTCTGTTCCTTCTCAGTGAATGTAAAATTCACTTGATAAACTAAAGCAGGGCAATCTAAACCGTACTAGTGGAATTCATGCGAATGGGGAGTTTTTGTTTTGGTTTTGTGATCTCCTTGGTTCTGGCTGTGAAAACTGCAGGAAAACGCTAGCTGTATTTTGTTTCTCATTCTCCGAAAACGTCAAGTTTCCAGAACTAGTGGAGAAACAGGAGACAGTTCTCTAAAAGCCTAAGCAATGCTTCCGTGGGGGAGCAAAGACATAGAGAGGTCTAGAGGCTCATGAAGCACATATGATAGCAAGTGTGATGTACATATTAACTCGGCTTTCAGATGGGGATGTGCCACAAACAGCGGCTGTCCACCACCGAAGGGTCACTGTGCCGTATTCCTGCCTGACTGTGTCTGAGAACTTTGAAATGAGGGACGATATATGGGAAAGATAAATTGAAATAGATTGGAGAAGGAAACGGAGCAAATGTGTTTCCATTAGGCCACGATGAGGAAAAAGGAGGTCTGTTTCATGTAAATTTTCAAGAGTGACCTGGGGAAGAGAGTCAAAAGTACATTAATTAAATTTACAGAGCCAGGGAAGGTGAAGCCCCGGGAGATTCGATGTAAAATATACAGATGGGCTGAGAGAGAAGAGAGGAAGTGAGCAAAGCTTCAGAACACGATATTCCACTTGGAAACGGGCGAGCTAATACAGCGGGGAATACCAGCCCAGAGACAGAGAGCTGCCTCAGAGAGAAAGCCAATAACATGTTGAGTCTGAAAAACTGTACAGACCAAAGCCAGGAAATTGTAAAGTTATGGATCCCGCAGTAACTATAAATTAATTCCTTTGCATATGTGTAGTATTTCATATCATGGTCTGGTGTTAACTTTCACACCTAAATGTGTGTGTGTGTGTGTGTGTGTGTGTGTGTGTGTGTGTGTTTGGCGGGAGTCACCGTTGTAACAGGAGCAGAGGTGTGAACAGGAATGGATCGCCTGCCGAGGTGCCAGGTCACTGAGGGACCTCGGAGCCCAGCTGCTCAGCACGCTGCAGCAGAAGGAGCTGGGGAGTGAACTTGCATGGAAAGGGTTGCACATTTCCAGGTAACCACTGGCAAGTTAGTAGGAAAGGCATCTGTAGCTCACCCCAGGGGGCCCCATTAGCTTTAAATGCTTCCCCACCCCTGATTTTCCTTCCCTTGGAAAGCCTCCTGTGGACCACTCTGTGTTTACTAACACAGTCTCGTTACTGGCAATGAAATCGTGTTTTCCTTTGAAAGCATCCGAACCAGAGATCTGGATGTGTGACTTTGTGCTGCCCTTTGCTGCCACGGACCTTCAGTCAACTTTTAGTGCTGTTTATTCCGGGGTATCTCTCTTCAGCCCCATGGGTGTAGGCGCCCAGACTTTTCTCCTGACTCATCATTTGGACCAGCTCTCTTCTACTCTGTGGCCTTCCCTTCACAAAACACTGACTTTTCACGTTTCTTTCTGACTGTTGCGACATCGCTGGAGGTTTTCCTATGTAGGCCATCCATCTATTAGCATGTGGGCATGATCCTCGGACCTCCTCGGTGCCTGCGACGTCCCCCTCCTCGGCTCCCTCACCATCCTGAGAAAGGCCCCTCCTCTATAACCCAGTTTCCTCTAGGACCTTAAAGGTGATTCCTGGGTTCCCCTTGGCCTCTGGCCCCTGTTGCCTCAACCTCTCAGTCCCTCAGTCTCCCCTCTCCTCACTGCCATCAGCCAGTCTCTCCACTTTATAGTCCACAGCAGGCTCTGACCATTCTCGTCACCACCGCCATCTTTAGCTCCCTTATTCTGTCATTAAGAAATTGCACTTGCTTTTCCCTTCTGGGTTCCTACAGTTCCCCACACCTCTGCCAAGCACATGCATGGGGTTCAGGCATCCACTGGGGGTGGAGTAGGACCCTCCCTCTCACGTAGGAGCAGCTGTGCTCATTTCCCCTGCTCACGGTCACCTTCAGCTGTCTCAGTGTGTTCGATGCCTCTAAACACCCCATTCCTGCCTTTTTAGGTTCTCTCTGGACCTTGAACCTACCTTGACTCCTCTCTAACAGACCTGGGCTCATAGCCTTGGTCCCACCTCCCCTATGCCCAGTCCATTCTCCCGCAGGGTTCCACGCTCCCCCTCTGACACCTTCCTGCCAGCTGTAACTGCAGCTCATGCCCAGCTGCTGAAGAGGCCTCCTCTTTGGCATAACTCCTACCCTCACCTGGACGGCTCTCATAGCTGGTGCCCTCAATTCATATTCCCTGTCCAAAGTGAACTCCACCCAAAGTTCTCTTCTCTAGACTCATCGGCCCTAACAGAGCCCTGCCCTGTGACACTGACCAGGTTTGCTTTACAACAAGCATTATTCCTTGGGTCCCGTGAGTCCTGGCGGCAGCACCTGCTCAGCTGGACCTTGTTGGCTGTGACCAAGAGCCACTTGAGTTTGGAATCTCAAGGTCTTGGGTGTGCTCAGTGGTAGAGCATTTGTCTGGTTAGCGCCAAACCCTGGATTCTACCCGAAACCAGATTCCAACTTTACTACCACCAAAACAACAACAAAAAACCAAACCAACGATACAAACAAAAAAAAAAACATCTCTTTAGCTAGACCTCTACGCCCACTGTGCCAACCCCTGAGATCCAAGAATGAATTTACCCAAATTGTGGCAAATTCCACACAAAAAGACAACAGCCACAAAATAAAGTATCCTCTGTATTCAAATATGACATACCACTTATGTAAACCTGACTAAACATTTAGTCTAATGCTGACTAAACGTTGGCTACCTTTGTCCATGTTGCTCCCAGCATCCTCATTCCCCGATGACGACTGTGTTCATACATCAATCCTCTATATACTAACCTGTGGAAATATAAAGTCCAACATTACTTTGCAGAGATTTGAAATCGTATATAGGGAGAGATTATATTATAAATTCCCTTCTCAGTGATGTGTGTATGTTTGTTTGTTTTAGAGCCACATACTAAGCTTCTTCTTTGTGTGTCCCCGGCATCTGCAGAAAGGGCCACCTAAAAGCTGCTGGGGTGCACAGCTTGCTATGCTAAGAGGAGCAAGACCTTGTCCCCCAGGGCATCCAAGATGGACCTCCATGCCTGTGTGGCTGGTTTAGCCTGTGGAGAGACTCTTAGCAGATTCCCAGTGTCTTCCCTATAATCACGACTGAATGATCAAAACTGTAAAGCCAAGTCGCGTTTCTCTTGTCCAGTTACTGTCCTTTTAGAAAAATGGTATTTCAGTCCTTGTGAACACCCTCTGGGGAGGGCGTAAAAAGCGAGATGACATGTTCTTCATGGTGGTCAGTTTCAGGAGTGAGCGTAAAAGCCACTCACACTCCACAGCCTGTCCAGCC
This sequence comes from Microtus oregoni, assembly GCF_018167655.1. NCBI lineage: Eukaryota > Metazoa > Chordata > Mammalia > Rodentia > Cricetidae > Microtus > Microtus oregoni. Next base: position 1,628,374 of record NW_024543219.1, read on the forward strand.
GGCAAGAGTCAGCAACTTTGCTGTTCAGAGTACAGACACACTGCTGCCCGCTCATAGTATACAACAACAGCCTCAGAAACAGTCCAGCCCCTATAGCCACCATCCTAAGGGGCTACATTCTAGGGACAAGACACACTTCTGCCTGCTCAGAGCATACAACAGCCCCCAGGAACAGTGCAGCCCCTTTAACAACCATCTTAAGGGGCTACATTCCAGGAACCACAGAGGAGGGCGTGTCAGTAACGCTGGGCTGGGATTTCTGGAAAGTGGAAGCCGGGTTGTACATTTTTAAAAATTGGCAGTTCATTAAAATAAGAGCTATGAAAACGCCAGCAGATGGTATGAGGGGCATACGGGCTCAGCCCCGAATATAGGCTCAGCTCCGAGTCAGCCGTGCAGCTGCTGTCTGCAAGAACGGGCTTTGAAGCCAACTGCAAGACAGGCCCCAACTCTAGAGTCCACAGCCTGCATTCACATCCCGACTCACCCCAGTGACCTCAGACAAGCCTCTCAACTGCTGTGCCTTGGTCGCTTCCTCTGTGAAGCAGGAACAATTAGTGTCTCCCTTGTGTGAGGTCCCCTCCCTTTCTAAGGATCTAAACAGTAGTACGCAGGGGAAGCCAGGAAAGGGGTTTGATGGAGGAATAGAAGCTGAAAACAAGACCCATCTCTGAGTGTATCATGGGCTGATGATCTCACTGATGGACACAGAGATGGAGGAGGAAGTGAAGATTGGTTTTAGACAATGTACAGGTATATTTTTGCGGTATCCCTATTGGGAGTTGAGTTTTTTTACAGGATGTGCTGGCAAACCCTGGGCACCTAATAGGGTGGCCATGCAACAAATAATTGCTTTAATATGTACCAGGTTCTATCAGATGTCTGCCAAAGCCTGTGATGAAGGTGTATGCTCTCCCCTGAGTAACGAGAGAGTAACGCATCATGAGGCCTCAAACACTGCTGTCAAGAGGGAAGGCCGGCTGTCACTGTGCAATGTACATTCATGGGAGAAATAAATGAACTCGCCAAGCAGGAAGCAGGCTGGAGAGGTGGCTCAGGGGGTCAAGGCACTTGCCACCAAGACTGACAACCTGATACCTATTCTCAGAGCACACATAGTAAAAGAAGAGAACTCACCCTCACAAGGACGCTAAGACCTCCATGTGTGCACGGTTTTTATAAATAAACCAATACATTGAAAAGTAAAAGTCAGAAAGTCCTGGTTTAGGTTCTTAATCCAGTCCTCAGAATGGCAGAGACTTTCCAGTCACCATCCATAATCATAGATTCATCATCAGTCTTCTTCCAGGGGGAACTTTCATTAAAAAGAAAGGAGACAAGGGGAGAGGAGGGAGGAATGAAAGAAGAAGGAAGGGAGGGAGGGAGGGAGGGAGGGAGAGAGAGAGAGAGAGAAAGAGAAAGAAAGAAAGAAAGAAAGAAAGAAAGAAAGAAAGATGGATGGAGACTTTGGTTTAGAATGAGGAGGGAGGGAGAAAGAGACAGGGGAGGGAGAGAGAGAGAGAGAGAGAGAGAGAGAGAAATACACAAGAGGAATCTCAAGGGGGCTGCAGGCTGCTGCTAAATTTCAGTTGCAGTTGTCAGGGCTTAAGAAAACACTGGAGAAAATGTCTCATCGAGGGGTCCCTGGATTGTTCTGCGCTGGGCAGGCAGCTGAGGGGTGGATGACAGCCAGCTGGCAGGGGCTCAGACACCAGGTACCTGCGCCAGCCCCTGAGCTCATTTGCTCCAGAGAAGTCATTTTACAGGCAGAGCTGTCTCGAGATTAGCACACTGCTGCGGTGTGCAGACGTGCGGGAGGGGAGGAGCAGCCCAGACGCGGAGGAAACAAGCTGTAGGTGCTTATTTGTGAAGGGCTTGCCCCAGGGCTTCTCGGGTTCTGGGGAGACAGAAGGCAGTAAAAGCACAGTTAAGTGAATGCTAGGCCTTTGACTCCACGAGGAGGGCACTGCGCTGTCTTGGTTTGAGGGAGAGGAGCTATGCCACCAAGAAGCTAAGTGACCAGAGTCAGTGGTGTTTCTGAGGCTACTGAATATGGAGGTCCGGTCCCTACCTCCACCACTCAGCTACAAGCCCTACCGCTGCCCTTCCAGCACCTTCTTCTCTCTGCAGGTGAGAGCCCCAGGGCCTTGTCTCTGAGGGGACATCCTGTGCACATCCTATGTACTCACAGTACATAGCTCTGAGATATCGAATAAGAGGCAGACTGAGAAATACCACCAGATGCAAAGAGAGAAACGACTTGGACTCTCAGCATCCACCAAGAAAAGCCCAAGTCTCAGGAGAAGCCTAGAATACAGAACAGATTTAAGACATCCCACATCACCCAAGCCTGCACGTCTCCTGTGTGTCACCACCGTGAGCCTCCTATGCCAGTCAGATCACCTGAGGTTCAAGCACCTTTCAAAGACTGATGTTCATTCCTGGCTCTGCGTCCTACTTCCCTTGAAATTGTCAGAGAGATGGATGCCTCTAATAGCGGAGGACAGAGGGCACATGCCTAGGAGGCCAGTCATTGACCCTCCGACACTGATTCTCAAAGGTCATCTTAAGCTGCTGGTGTTAGGTCTAATGATCCTTGCGAGGTAAAACTATCTGCTTCCCAAACCTGTCGTTGAGATTGACCAAAGGACTGAGCGGTAGGGGCTGTTGAGTGAGATAAAATACCTCACAGACAGGGTGTTCGTGCATTCTAAGATGCTCTAAATTACCTGGTTTCCGTTGCTGTGTCTCCCTTCATTCCAACAGGAACAGCAGAGGTTGGGAGGTGGTCCTTCCCAGCATCATCCCTATCAGGCCAATTATCACAGCTTGTCTTCAGTACCTGGACAGCCAGCACTCCGGGTGGGAGCAGAATCTGTCACCATCAGAGGTGGTGGCTGTCTGTCTCTGGCTTGGCTCCCGTTTGTCCGGAAGCCTGGTGTCTCCAGCTCTGAAATCTGTGGAATTCCAGTTCCACCCAAACTAATCCTTAACCTCAGCTGAGGCCACCGGAATCGTTTGCACTCAGCATTTCCTCCTTCCTGTTCTGGAATTCCTTCTGCAGCCTTTCTGATGCCCAGCCATGGGGGTGGGCAAGGGGGGGGGGGGCATTTTCATGAGCAAATACCTCCCCTTTCTCCTCTTTTCTTGTTGAGTACAAAGTTATTGCTAACATCCTTCCCAAGGGGCAGCGCCTGAGCGCGTGCCTGGCTGTGTCTTCAGAGGTTAATAGTACCCAGCATGGCAGCGCTCATGAGCAGTGCAGAGCCTTGGATATAGAGAGCTCTGAGAATCCTCTTGTGTCCCCAGTGAGCAACTCCCCGGTCACGTAGTGTAGGAACTTGCTAGCATGCAGCTCCACGGGTCACCCACCTGAGAACGGCAGTGTCTGACCCTCAGCACAACACCACAGCAGGTGAGAGTCTCTTGAACCCCATTAGTTCCCAAATGTGATTCAGGAATCATTGTGTGACGATCTTGACCACTTCTAGCATGCTGAAGTAAAAACTGTGATTGAAGTCATCTGGATAAAGAAACCAGTGAAGCCTAATAATCCGCGTGGCATGGTGCCGTTCACATGTATTAACTCATTTAAATCTCAGGTAACCGCTCCTCAGGTGGGCCTGATATTTTCTTCATTTTCAGAGGAAGGAACTGAGGCACCAGCACCGTCACTGAGTAAGAAATAAATGGCAGCGCCAAGGTTGGTGGCAGTTTATCCCTGTCTAGTGAATATTCGTGACACTCCCCAAATTCAGATGTGGAAGCATTCACTTCCACTGTAATGGGCGGAAGAGATAGGGCCACGAACAGGTAAATCCATTCAGAACAGTCACGAATTGGTTTCCTCTAGTAGCTTGTGCGCCTCCTCAGAGGGGCAGCCAGGAGCTCTCTGGCACTTACTCTCCGTGCACACTGGCAATAGAAGTCCAGCTTTCCGTTAGCAACCTGGAAACGAGGTTTGTTGAGCTTGACTGTAAATAAACACGATATCCTGCCCGTGCACGGGTCCTCAGCAAGGTTCTGGAAGTCACAGATGTGCCCCGGCCAGAGGAGTCGCAGCTTGCTGAGGTTGGCCGACAGGCAGGATGGACATGGCAGAAGCATCTGCCGCAAGCCTTGCTTCGATGCGTCACTCCTGACGGTGGAAGCAGGGACCCCCATGTTTTAAACTACCCAACACAGTGTTAACCTTGCCCGGTTTCAGCCAGGAATGAGCCACACAAGTCGGCAGCAGCTGTTTCCTTGCCTTAATTCTCCATGCCACACCCTATGCCCTACAGCGTGAGAATTGTTGTGTCTCTTGACATCCAGATCAGTTCAGCCCTCAGTACCTGTGTATACTGATTCCATACCAGGGGATTCAGCCAACCATGGTTGGGGGAAATCTGGGCTGAATCTGCACAGGTTTGTTCTCTCTTCAATATTCCTGAAATAATACAGCCTGACATCCATTCCAATAGTGCCCGCTTGGTGTTTGGTGTCACAGTCACCTAGAGAGGGCTGGAAGTCTACAAGGACATGTGTGGGTTCTACACAGAACTACACTGTTATGTGTGACCAGCTTGAGCACCTATGGGTTTGGGTATCCCGGGGGTCCCCAGGATATAAAGGACTGTGGAAGTAGTTACTGGAAACCAAACAAATATAAATAACCCCGGAATGTAGTGAAATCAGCCATCCTTTCTCTACAACAAGATCCCCAAGAGAAAAATGGAGAAACCATATGAGCATTTGAAAAGAAAAAATAGTTGTGAATTTGCAGAATTTTAGATTCAACCTAATAAGAAAATTGCTGTCCATACCCCTGTTTGGGCAGTGTTCTCTCACCAGCGTGGTGACTGTCCTGGAGTTTAGCTGTTGTTCCAAACAAGAGCACCTTGTGTTGTGTGTTGGGGAGGAAGAGGGCCTTGTGTGCTTCAGCTTGTTTCTCCTTCCAGCAGCATGTGTTTGTTTATGTGTTGCTTACTTGCTTCTTTCTGAGTTTCTGAGACACAGTCTTAGGTGTTCCAACTCAGCCTGGAACTCCATATGTAGCCCCGGCTGACCTCGAACTCAAAGCAAGCCTCCCGCCTCAGCCTCCCGAGTCCTGGGATTGACAGTAGGCATGAGCCACCACACCTGCTCAGAAAAGATCAGCTTCCCTCTCCGGGGGAGCATTCTCGTATTTATCCCCACCTCACTATTTATTAGTGAGGTATTTATACCTCACTAAGGTGACCCTTAGTGAGAGTAGTCCCACTCTGTGAAGGATGTCATTGCTCCAGGGAGCCACTGGGGTGACAAAAAGCCAGTCACCGCTGGGATAAGGAGCACCCGGAAGGGCTCACACTGTTGTGTTTGTGTGGCCATCGGTGGCCTCCTGGACTTCCTGTGAGGTGAATCACTGGCTTCCTGGTGACGGGGCATTCCCACCCTAGGTGTCTACCTGAAAGGAATGGAAACGTGTCCATAAAACAAGACTGTGCAGAGACCTGCACAGCAGCCTTATTCTGAGCAACAGGCCCGAGGTGGAAACGACCCAGGTGTCCATCAGCAGGAGAGAGAATAAACAAGATGCCCTAGACTCGCACAATGCCTGCCGGAGAGAGAATGGGGGTGTGGCACAGATTCACGGTGCAACATGGATCAGTCTCGACAGCCTTATGTTGAGTGAAGAAAGCAAGATCAAACAAACCCATACTCTGTTGTGTCATTTGGATGACATTCTAGAATCAGCCAGACTGCTCCAATGCCATAAATCAGGGCATCCATTGTTTCGTGGGACAGAAATTGGCTGGAAAGGATAGACACAGGAGAGCCCTATTCCCAGCGATGTGTGCACAGTGCACTTACCGGTCAGTCAGGCCTCCCGAGGGCCACACAGCTCCCGTCTGTGTAGGCTGCTGCCCAACAACCTGGGCAGACCAAGCTTGTCACCACCCCGCAGAGAACAGCTCATCCTAAAGCTGACTCCTCCAATTCCAGCACTCAGAAGACCGAAGCAGGAGACTGAGGCTGGGATCCAAGGCCAGCCTGGGCTAGAGAGTAACACCCAGTTTCAAAAACCAAAACAAAATAAGCAAACCAACAAAATCAGCTCCCAGTAGAAAGGGCAGAGAACGTCCTAACCCTTCGCCCGCACGTTCATAGACAGCACAGCTTTGGAGAGACGCACTTCGAAGCCAGACTGAAGTTCTTTAGCCTTTGACTTGAAAATCAGTTTCCAAGCATGGGGTAGGTGACAGGTTGAGAAGGTTACAAGGGGCCACAAGCAAAGCCTTGCGCAGGCTCACATTCTAATCTATCCTTGTGTTACTAGGCAGGGTGGAGCTCTCGTCCCCTTCAGTGTTTCTGTTTTTATTATTTCCTACATTCTACAGAAATTCTTTTATTTACAATGTGAAGCTGGTACCTGGAGTTTCTGGCGGAAGCAGATGCCAAGGCCCCGTAGTGAGACCTGTGTTCACCTGGGACTCTGGGGCTTCCTCCGTGGACACTCACTTGGGGAGAGGGGAGGGGCTGGTCTCCCTGAAGTTAGGACAGGGAGCTGGTTCAAGGTTAGGTCACCACAGCTGGGGGGGGATTCCTCTCTGGAGACAGGGGTGTGAAGATAGCGCAGTGTTTTTATTCCTTTAAAAATGTCTGTAGAGGACTAAGTACTGCACTTTAAGGGACGTCTTACTACACAGTGGCACCCAACAGCCTTGGTCCCTGTTCCTTGGAGGGAAACTGTAGCCTTCTCCACACTCACCACATCTTTCCAATGTTTCTGAGACACGCCTTTAATTTCAGTTCTGTGTGCTTCATAGTCGTAGCACCTAGCTCTAAAGACCAACCATGGAATAGTAACGTACCTATGGGCTCTACAGACCAACCATGGAATAGTAGCGTACCTATGGGCTCTACAGACCAACCATGGAATAGTAACGTACCTATGGGCTCTACAGACCAACCATGGAATAGTGGCGTACCTATGGGCTCTACAGACCAACCATGGAATAGTAACGTACCTATGGGCTCTAAAGACCAACCATGGAATAGTAGCGTACCTATGGCTTTTTGAGTCTTGGACTCAGTTTGAAGTACTGCATTGTTGTGGGGTGACTGAATTCTTTAATCAGTGAACCCAGCAGACGTTTCTGTCCATATCCTCCGCAGGAGAGCCTGATCCCATCCTTCCACGCACGGAGCACCAGCCTGGCCATTCACAGTCACAGTGTATGCGTGGACTCTGTAGACAACGTTAGTCACGGGGCTGCTCCAGCCCCTGCCTAGGTTGCCTGGGTGGAGAGTGGAAGTTGACTTTGCTGTCACTTACTAACACTTGTTTTCTATAGACAAACAGGAAGTGGAGATAAACAAAGAGATGTGAGGTCACAGCTCCTTATGGTCGCCACCCAGACACATGTTCGACATGTCATTCGTGTGTTTTTCCCAGTCGCATAAGCAGCTGCATGTATGACGAGGTAGATCCTGTCCAGACCACCAGGGTATGAGCCACTTCACAGACTTTGCAATCTGGAAAGTTCTTATTTGTTTGTTTGTTTGGTTGGTTGGTTGGTTTTGTTTTCTTTTTGAGGCAGGGTCTTCCTATGTAGCGTTTCCTAGTCCAGAACTCACTGTCGACCTGGCTGGCCTCGAACTCTCAGAGATCAGCAACCTCTGCTCCTGAGTGCTGGGATCAAAGATGTACTCTACCACACCGTCCCACCTTGTTAAATGTGGGGGTATGACATGACACAATGATATCAGGACGATGCGTGTTGATGGAGACTAAGATACATCCCCTGCCTACTAGACAAGGTGCAGACGCGTGTCGGTCTGTCATTGGGGGAAATATCCTTTCTCTTTCCCCTTCAAACAGTGATGCTTCAGATCTACTGAAATCAACTGGCAATGGTATAGTCTCTGGGGAAATGTGTGCTTGTATTTTCCCTCTCTTTCTCAAGAAAGAGAGCTTCCAGTTATCTCTGAGATCTAGAAGATTCACAGGGGAGCGGGAAGGGGGGGGCACACGGAGTTGTCAAGGAAGAGAAAAACCTTCAGGGGTGGGAATGGGCCAGAAGGGCCAAAGTTCTCTGGTGTCCTGTTGGACCCCGGTGTCGCCTTCCTCTGGGAGGGAAATTTAATCCTCTTCACAGTTGGTACTCCAGTGAGGAGACTAAATAAAGGCCACAGGGATCCTAGTTGCTGGATCTCTTCTCCAGGTGGAAACAGGAAAAGCAGAGAAAACTCTCATCAATACTTGCTGACCCTTATGTGTGGGATTAAAATTCCTCATTGTTCCCAGATGCAGTTTTGGGGTGATGTTCCCTGGGTTTCTTCAGTGTGTCTGGAAAGACCACTTCAGGCTTAGCTTGAGGCTTGGATCAGTGGCCCTGCCTTCTCCACAGACCCTGTGACAGCATCCCTTGGAGGGTCTTCGAAAGCATCTGGTTAACTTAGCGATGTGATGTGACATCTCTATGTCCGTACAGTAACTGTAATGTTTCTTTCACTGTGGACTGTAATCCGTTCAGGAAGCCTTTGTCTCCCTTCTCGTTTCTATGCTAGGAGAGCGCTTTCAAGAATATTCTTGCCTTGCCTCTTCATACTTCCCTTTTGTGGGATGAATTCCCAGAGGGGTGATCGATAGGAAAACGCACTCACATGTTTGCATACACAAAAATGGATACTCTCAACTTTGGGAAAAGTCAGGGACCAAGTTGTGCTTTTGTTTCCCCTGCCTCAAACTTCACTGTGGGTCAGCAGAATTGTCATGAATGCCAAGAGCCACAAGCAGGGCCATGTGTATGATGGAGCTCAGAGGCAAGAAGCTGTGATCATATGTGGGCTTGTCCAGACAGGCTGTGTAGGTGCTCTGACTAGGGGATGCTCTCACAGAGGCGCTGCAGGTAGAAAAAGCAACCTGAGTTGATGCTCGGATGCCAGGCTGCGACCAGGAGCATCCGTGGGAAAGGAAGGAGTTGCCCTGGGATCCCCCTGATTCTCCACCCCTGCAGTCCTTGTGAGGTGGTGAGATGACAGTCTCAGTTCCTCTGCTCTTCCCCCCACCCCGTGATCCTCACCTCTGTGGCTCTCACCTCTGCGAACCTCACCTCTGTGACCCACCCCTCTGACCCTCATTCCTGCAGCCCTCATCTCTGCAGCCCTCATCTCTGCAGCTCTCACCTCTGTGGCCCTCACCTCTACGGCCCTCACCTCTACAGCCCTCACCTCTGCGAACCTCACCTCTGCGACCCTCACCCCTCTGACCCTTACTCCTGCAGCCCTCATCTCTGCAGCCCTCACCTCTGTGACCCTCACCTCTGTGACCCTCACCCACCCCTCTGACCCTCACTCCTGCGGCCCTCATCTCTGCAGCCCTCACCTCTGTGACCCTAACCCCACTGTGCACTAAGTTCTAGCAAAACAAAGTTCTAGTCAGTGAAATGGAAAGAAACCCAGGGAGCAGCAGGACCCAGCTATACTTTAGCTCCGCTCCCTTAGCCAGACAGCTGCCCTGTGAAACTGCCTTGTCAGTCTTCAGCTGGTTCCGTGCTCCTGACCTTTGTTTGCTCCAAACCAAACTATGAGGAGTCAGGATCCCCAGTCCCCGTTTCTGTTCAGAGCAAGCTGTTCCCGCCCTCTGCTTTGGTCCCCAGCATCTCCCTTACTACAACTAGCTGCCACTCTCTGCCTCCCAGCCTCTGTGCTGCCAGCCCAAACTGTCCTGCGCTTACACGGCTGGGAGCAAGAAAGTCCACCAAAAGCTGTGTTCCATGCCCTCCATCCCCTTGCTGTCATCTCCCTCTGACCCTCTCTAGCTGCCCTTTGGTTTGTGGTGTTTGGGGTTGGTATGTTGTGTGCTGCTGGTGCTGTTGTTCATTGAGGGAGGGGATATTGACACAGCACCTCACATAGCCAGGCTGGCCCTTGAACTGTCTCTGTTGTCTCCATCACTGACGCACCCTGCCTTCCTTACCTTGCCTTCTTAAGCCCAGCATGTGGTGTACACCTGTGGTCCCTGCCTGGGGGCAGAAAGGCTGTAGGCTCAGGAGTTGAAAAATGAGTTATAAGACATAAAAATAGAAAAAAAATCAGCAATAAAACTTAACAAAGGAGTTCTCCTATAACTGCCATGCTTGCCCTTGGCAGACTCCATGTTTCCAACCCCCTGAAGCCAGGTAACAAGGACATCTTCCACTTCCGAATGGAGGGAACCAATGGCCTTTGCACTGGTCAGTCATGGGATGCTGGGCCCACGAAGAGCAGTAAAGGGAAGTGGGCCGCTGCATGGTAAACAAAGGGAGCCTCAGGAAGCAGTTGATTCCACAGAAGGATGGTGCTAACATTTCTCTCTGGGGAGACTTAGAAGAGCATTCTGTTCAGGAGGGAGCTTGAGGTTCCGAAGCAGGGACAACACCAGAAGTCAAGCTGAAAGGATGGAGGTGAGAGCTAGCGGAGACCAGACAAGGAGCCAGGCCAGCTGTCCCCAGCCTCCCCATCACTTCCATGTTGTGCGATGCTCCACGCTGATTAAATCGCCTCCCGCCGTTTGACGGACAACCTGTAATAGGCTGTGACTTGTGTTTCTTGCAGGCGACCATGGTCCTGAGCTCTGCATCCTTCTGGTTGGGATTGTTCCTGGTTCCAACTGCGTGTCTGATTGAAGATGTGGTGTGGCGAGCGTAAGTACACAGTGACATCATGCCTTCAGGCCTTGCACCTCTCTCCTTTTACTAGGGGCTATGGGAATTAAGAAGAAATGGGACTTCTAGCGCTTGCCAAACAAAGGGGGTTATTTATTTATTTGGGGGAGATTGTTTAAGTTTAAGATTGTGCTTCATTTTGATAGGAGAATGCAGAGGCAAAGGAACAGAGAACAGAGATCACGTGACAGCCAGTAGGGCCATTGCCTTGTGTGTGACTGTTAGTCTGTTTCCAAACACAGACACATCTCATCACGTTTAGGAAACACGACCGAAGACTCTTTCCACACCTTAAAGCTGATGCCAAGCAAGCCCAGATAGTGCCTGGCTCTCAGCCCTGTGTACAGTAGAAAATCATAGGCAGGTCAGTCACTCCCCTGACAGAAGGGAAGGAGACCTCATCCTTCTAACCAGCTCACAGCAGGAGCCCTGCCAATCAATTCTTCTCAAGAGCCGATTTTACACCTCTGTAAGAAAATCTCATCACAGATATAAAATTATAATGCAGATTACATGGGAATTAGCTCAAACTTGCTTCCCACTCCTCTGTTTTCCATTCATACCTTTCCTAAAATATAAAGAAACACTGATGTCCCAAGAGAATCTAGCCTCTAACTTCATTCAGGCGAAGGTGAGAGATGGCTCTAAGGCCCATAGTACTGGTTTAGGCTCAGATGGGCCTAGTTCCTCCTAGAAATATGGCCAATTTCCCTGAAAATTGAGACTTCTAGCTTGGGCAAACCACAATTATTTCAGGGCCCTGAGGTAGCAAAGTGAGATTTTTAACCCAAGCCTTCCAGGAAAAGACACCAGGTCTCATTTTTTTATCTCTTCATTCCTCCTACACTCGGCAGGAATTATTCTTGCCTGACGGGGATCTCTTGTGAAAAAGTCTTCATTTGGCCACTATCTTGACAGCTGATTGTGCTGGCGCGGAGAGAGGGGAACAATAATTTTCCTAGAATGAATATTTGCTTATGTTTTTCTTCCGCTAAGTTTTTCGACTACTACCAAAAACCAAATCATTTGAACTTCTTAAATTCATTTGCTAACTAACCAACTGCTTCTGTCTCATCTGCTACGACTGTGTTCTGTAAACGGCACAGTTGGAACCTGCAGGATGGCTGGAGCCAGGAAAGATATTTCCTTAACCTACGAGATGCCCTGTGAGGAAATAGTCATTCCATCACGTGTTCCTTGAGCCAGTAGGCCCAGTTTGGGCACAACATGTTTATTCCCTAGCTGAGTTTGTACAGCTCTGCAAATAAGTTAGCTTCAGGGCCGAGCTCCTTCTTGACTTGGCTGCGTCTGACGGGAAGTAATTACGGGCTTACAAAATTTGTCCCCAACTATCTTAATTCAGCTATCTTAAATTAATGCCATGAAAACAGAGTTTTATTGAGGCTCATTCCTTCCGCCAAGTGGGTCTTCAGCAAATGTATCTTTGTTTCATTTCAATAAGAGAGTTTTGCAAGAGGGTTGCAAAGGCTCTGCCTTCCCCTGTGTCTTCAGAACCCCTTCCAATACATTTTTGCAAGTACAAGTCCTCTGTCACCATGAAGCAGACAGATGATATCTTGCCTTCAGCAAGCTTGTCTTGGTCCCATTTGTAGGACCTAGGCTATAAAATTAACACCATTTACATTTTAACAATGATAAATCATATGATACTACTTCCAGCTCTGGCATATGGGAAGAGTAAAAATCACTTTCTCTCCAAGGAGCTTGCCAGCTGGGTTCCAACCAGGACCAGAGCCCCACAGAAAGGTCTGAGGAGCCAGCAAGGAGGGCTACCCTTGCCGGTTGTATTGTTAGGGCCCTGGCAGGGGCTGCCTGCTGCCTGCTGCCTGGCAGGGTTGGTAAGCACAGCTTCTCCTAGGAATGGCATCTTATCATTTGACAGAGACAGAAGGGGCCCTACTGACTTACGTAACCACTTTCCGAATGCATTTTGCTCTTGCATTATTGAGAGGAGCTAAAACAGTGTGTTAAATTAGCCCAAACTATATGCCCATTTGCGTCTTTGTTTTTTGTTTTTGTGTTTTTTTTCTAGTCAAGGTTTCTCTGTGAAACAGTCCTGACTGTCCTGGAACTCACTCTGTAGTCCAGGCTGGCCTCAAACTCACAGAGATCCGCCTGCCTCTGCCTCCCGAGTGCTGGGATTAAAGGTGTGCACCACCACTGCCCAGCGTATATGCCCATTTGCGATATCTGCTTGATGCCTAAACTTCTGCTGTCCCCATCCTGAAGAACAAGAGTTTCGTGAATGTATGTGGGCCCATATTATACTGGGAGCTGAAATTTGCCAAGGCCAGTGAATCTGGTGGCTCCCCCCAAGGACAGAAAGTATGTGGCAGACTGATTGCCCCCGGCAAAGCCACAGAGCTCCCCTGTGGCCCTTGTGTCTGAACTGCCATTCTGCAAAGCTTTAGAAAACGTTCTCCACACTCCCATGGCCCACCATGCTCTACACAGTGATTCTCAACCTGTGGGTCGCAACCCCTTTGGGGATCGCATATCCGATATTTACATTAAGATTCGTATCAGTAGCAAAGTTAGTTATGAAGTAGCAATAAAATAATTTTATGTTTAGGGGTCACCACCACACTGAGGAACTATATTAAAGGGTTGTAGCATCACTGTCTACATCGACCCATCCTTTGATCTCTGATGTCTCGCTCACTTTCTCTAACACAGCCCTCACAATAACAAAAAATTCTCCCACTGAGCGATACTCCCAGCCCTTGTTTTTTTCATTTTGGGGGGGGGTTTGTTTCATTTTGTTTTAAGAAAAGTTCTTTCTACATAGCCCAGGCTGGCTCTGATGTTAAGATTCCCCTGCCTCAGTTCATGAGTGCTGTTCCTGCAGGCGCTGCCAAAGGCTGTTGCCCTGTCTTTGGAAACTTTCTTACAGAGCAGGCCTGGCTTTTCAAGGGGATATCACGAGCACCTAAGAGGCTGAGTGACTCACTTCTAGGCACCTCTTCCTTCCTTTAGCCAGCCCCTTATCTCCATTCCAGGACCTGGCTGCTAGGAGTTAAAGGAGAGAATCAGGATGAGGTCATTTGCTCTTCCCACAGTTTGTCAGCTTTCTGGATGAAGACCGTTGTTAGCCTATCTGAAGTCAGATTTGGAACACCATAAAAAGCCTGCCCTATTATTTCTCCAAAGTTTGATGAGGGCCCAAATGGCCCTAATTGTTTATTAACATAATTGACTCTCTGTGACCCCTGGCTAGTGAGGAGTCTTGTCAGATGTGTGGAGTGTAAACCGTGCAGAACTGTTTTAATATCGGTTAGCCTGCGCTCTCCCAAAACGCTTACCTGTGACAGTGTAAGCAAACTGCCAGGTAGATGTGGCTCTGCATCCAGAAGAAACTGGTTACTGTCACGCTCTAGAAGCGGTGCAGAGCTCAAGGCCACCGACCGTGGTGGAACACCCTTCCTTATATGAA